>NC_136419.1:213897018-213932018 GCF_052625555.1 Lactuca saligna
TGAGGAAGCTGTGTTGCAGAAAAGATTGGATGAGTTGAGAAAGAAGAAGTCTGCTGCTAACCCGCCTAGTAATGCTCTTATTGTGCAGGGTTCTGTTCCAGGTGATGAGTTCGGTAGCACGGAAGTTTGGTCTACCGACTCAGAAGACGAGGAAGTGAGGTAGTCTACTCATGGAAAGGCGTTCGTGTCTAAGGAAGAAGGCAGTGGTGGTAAATGCCTTATGGTTTCTGACGTATCTCAATTGAGGGGGTACAACACCGATGGAGGCAATGATGGACAGAATGCAAAGGAGGACATATGCTTCACAGCCAAACCACTCAGCCAGCAGTTCAATGAGCTTGATGAACTGATAAAGAAGGTACAATCTGTTTTTATTTCATGTAAAGTACCATCATCCTCTTATGAGAAAGAACTAAAAAATGTCAATACAAGAATATCTCATCTAGATAGTAGCTTAACTCAAACTCGGGTCACAAATTCTAACCTAACTGATCAATTGAGCAGGGCAGCGTCGAAGAGTGAGGAGCGGAGAATGTGGATAGAGTTAAAGGAATCGGAATTAGTCAAAGTTAAAGATGAAAACATTTATTTGCAAAGAGACAATTTGAAATTGTTAAAACAACGAAATGTTTTTTGTTTAATTGCTAAACGTCTGTATTCTAATATTACTCAGCTTCACTTGGATTGTGAAATAGGCCAAAGGATTCACCGCATGATCTTGCCCTTCCTAGAATTTAAGGAAGATGAAATCGATGCCGAAGCCTATAATTGTGAAAGTGTGATATCGTCTGATGACATAAATCCCACCTACATGTATGGACTGGACAAAATTGAGTCCTTCATTAAATCCAAAGACCACAAGCTCATGCTTAAAAATCTTTTGGATGAAAATGACAGACTTAAACTGAGAACCGAAACCATGCAAAGATTTGACTCTTTAAACGTCAACGTAAGCTCAGAAAACAAAATTGATGTTGAAAATGCATCTGAGCTTAACGAGGACGACAATATGAGTGAAATTTCTGTAGAGGACACGGTTGACTGCTCAGAATTTATTAAAACCGAGCCAGAAAATCACAAGAATCTAATTTCTGAAAATTCTGTAGAGTTCGCTCGGTTGTCCCATCAAAAGTCCCCGAAATTAGTTGAGAAAGCTGTTGTGTATCAAAAGGTAAGGACTACTCCAAATCAAGTATACAAGGTAACAAAAGTAACCGAACATCAAACAGCTGAACTTGCAGCCATTGTAAACGAAGACAATGCTGATGGCTGTGATGAGTACTTCTGGGAAGCTCCTATTGATAATGCAGACGAAACCATTGGTTTATCTGAAAGAACTTCCTAGAAGAGCAAAGGAAGATACATACCCGAACCGTTGAATAAGCCAAACAACTTCAATGAGCCGAGCACTAGTGGTACAAAAGATACTCCTCAGAAGAATGTTCACTCACCAAAAGAAGACATTCCTTCGGCTCCTTCAGCTCAAAGTAATTCTACTGCAGTTCAAATGGAACCGGTCAAGGAGTCAACAAAAACGAAAGCAAATGTTCATCATCAACCTTCTCAGATGCGGAATAGGAAGATAGAAAGGAATAATAGATACAGGAAGAACCTTTCTGAAAGGAAACAATTCTGGCGTTCCCAGAATGCATACTTCACTCATCAAGACAAGAATCTAAAGTATGAAAACATTCCTGCAGGAAAGCTTGAAAGTCACAAAAACCGAAAGCCAAGGTTCGGTTCACAAGAATATATCAACCGAAAGCCAAGGTTCGGTTCACAAGAAGATATCAACCGAAGGCAGAAGTTCGGTTCTGAAAAGGATATCAACCAGAACCAAAGGTTCGGTTCCAAAGGTAGCTCCAACCGAACGCAAAGGTTCGGTTCTGAAGACAAAAGAGTACAAAACTCTAAGGTCGGTCCCTCCAATGATCAAAAACAAAAGGGTCACCTAGAGTCTCCTTCTAAGTCTAATTCTTCTCAGTCTTCTAATTCTTCCTCACCCTCAGTTTCATCTCGATCTCGTTCTAAATCTGATTCTTTTTGTTCTCAAAAATCTCTTTCATCAACTGAGCAAAAGTGGAAGCAGAAGGTCAATAAATCCACATCAGAGACCGAATCTAACTCTACTAATCTTAACAAAATAAAAGTTTACACCATTAAAAGGAAAGATAAAACAACTCTCGTAAAAAGAACTTATCTTGTTGATATCTCTCTCATTACTCCTGTTTCCATGCAAAGCTCACGTGGACCCAAGAAACTTTGGGTTCCTAAATCTGTCTGATTTTTGCAGGTTATAAGTGACGAGCAGTTCGACGAAGAATGGTACATCGATAGTGGCTGCTCGCGTCACATGACAGGGAGGAAAGAGGAGCTTAGGGAATACATATCTCTTGCAAATGGTGGCAACGTCAAGTTCGGAAACAATTCTTTCGGCACCATAAAGGGATACGGGATGATAACCAATGGGGACTTCTCTATAAGGAAGGTGGCTTATGTGGAAGGACTCCAACACAACCTCATTAGTGTATCTCAACTGGTTGGAGGTACAGGTCTCAAAGTCTCTTTCGATGATGAAGGTTCAGAAATCATAGAGAAAAAGTCAAATAAAGTGATTCTCAAGTCAGAGCGAAAGGGTGAAATGTTTCCCTTAAACATGAAACCCATCAAAGGAAACCCAGCTGTATGCTTATTGTCAAAAGCGCAATCCGACGAAAGCTGGTTGTGGCACCGAAGATTATCTCATCTTAACTTTAAAGATATCAACCGTCTTGTTACAGGAGGTCATGTAAGGGGCCTTCCTTTACTCAAGTTCGACAGGGATCATCTGTGTGCTGCATGTGAAATGGGAAAGCAGAGTCGTCAAAGTCATCCATCTATAATCAACACAAAAGTTGTTGAACCACTCGAATTAATTAATATTGATTTGTGTGGTCCTTCATCTATCGAAAGCATCGGTGGTAGCAAGTATATTCTTGTTATCATTGATGACTTTTCACGATTTACATGGGTGTTCTTTCTAAAGCTCAAATCTGAAGCGACTCAAAAGCTGAAAATGTTTATCAAGCAAATTGAAGTACAACTCAAGAAGGTTGTTCGCAACATCAGAAGCGACAATGGTCTCGAATTCAAGAACAGGGAGTTTGAAGAGTTTCTTGCAGAAAAGGGAATCAGTCATAATTTCTCAGCTCCCTACACACCACAACAAAACGGAATAGTCGAAAGACGAAACCGATCCTTGTGTGAAGCTGCCCGAACTATGCTAAGTTTCGCTTCTTTACCTCTTTATTTTTGGGCTGATGCTATTTCTGCTGCTTGTTTTACACAGAACAGGTCATATCTTAACAAAAGGTTCGCGCTCACCCCATATGAGATATTGAACAACAGGAAGCCAAATGTGAAATTTTTCCATGTGTTCGGCTCAAGGTGTTTCATCTTCAACTCTAAAGAACACCGCAACAAGTTTGATGTCAAAGCCGACGAAGGAATATTTCTGGGTTACTCTCTCACATCCAAGGCATACAGGGTCCTAAACAAGCGTTCAAGAAAAATTGAAGAGACGTATTATGTGACCTTTGACGACAACTATGTCAAGAAGCTACAGGCTAAAGAAAATATCACTGGGGAAATCTTTCCTCTAAATGGCAAAGTTACAGTCTCGGTTGCTAATTTATTCGAGACATTTCTGGAGCTCTTTGACGAATCAGAGAATGCTTCACTTTCTGAAGCAGGTGCAGCATATAACAAGGTTGATCACATGGAGCAGATTGTCGAAGACGCTGCAAGGAGAATGTATGAAGAAGTATCAATTTCTAACGACTCTCCTTCCAACGACGCTCAAGTCGAGGGGGAGCCAAGTGCTCAAGTCGAGGGGGAGCCAAACACTCAAGTCCAGGGGGAGCCAAATACCTCAACTTCAACAGAAGAGGTCTCAACACCAGAAAGCTCAGGCCCACTAGAATCACACGAACCTCATATATTCCAAAGTACACCAACTGAGGTGGAACATGATGATGTGACACTCGGTTATGACAGCCAATCTGAGCTAGACGAAATAATTAATGCTGAATTAGACCCAACCTTTGATTCAAATTACCCTCCTCTTATCAAATGGACCAGAGATCATCCTATCTCTCAAGTAGTTGGGGATGTATCTGAAAAGGTTCTTACCCGATCACAACTGAAGGCAAAACAAACTTCCTTATTTTCAAAGGTAGAGTTTTGCATGTTCAATTCATTCGTATCAAAAGTTGAACCAAAGACAGTTAACACTGCTCTCGATCACTCTGATTGGGTTCAAGCAATGCAAGACGAGTTGAACGAATTCGAAAGGAACAAAGTCTGGCGCCTAATTCCAACTCCTCCAGATGCTTCGGTTGTTGGTCTCAAATGGGTTTTTAGGAACAAAATGGACAAGGAAGGTAATGTTATACGGAACAAGGCTCGTCTGGTGGTAAAGGGATATTGTCAGGAGGAAGGGATAGACTATGAAGAGACTTTCGCTCTAGTAGCTCGGCTAGAATCTGTTAGAATATTTCTGGCTTATGCTGCCCACAAGAACTTTGAAGTTTTCCAAATGGACGTCAAGTGTGCATTTCTCAATGGAGAACTTGAAGAAACGGTGTACGTGGAGCAACCTCCTGGGTTCGTGAACGAAAAGCATCCAAATCATTGCTATATTCTGGATAAAGCTGTGTACGGCCTTAAACAAGCTCCGAGAGCCTGGTATGAAATGCTTACAAAATTTTTAAAGATGTCTAAATTCAAACAAGGTTCGGCTGACCCAACCTTCTTTCGCAAAAAGGAAGGTAACCACCTTATGATAGTTCAAATTTATGTCGATGACTTCATCTTTGGCTCCACGAATCCAAGCTTAACGGCTGAATTCAGAAAGCTGATGGAAACTAAGTTTGAAATGAGCTCAATGGGTCCAATTAACTTTTTCCTTGGTTTAAACATAAGACAGGGACCCGAAGGCATCTTTATTAATCAGGAAGCTTACACGAAGACTCTCCTAGCAAAGTTCGGTATGATGGGAGACTCAAAAGGTAAAGTCCTAATGGCATTCGGCACTAAGCTTACCCCATCTCTAGACAAACCAGCTGTTGATATCACGCTCTATCGTCAAATGATTGGATCGTTAATGTATCTAACTGCTAGCAGACCTGATATCATGTTTTCTGTGTGTTATTGTGCTCGATTTCAGGCAAATCCTCGTGAACCTCACATGCTTGCAGTGAAGAACATCTTACGATATCTCAAGCGAACCACCTCCTTAGGTCTATGGTATCCATCCAACTCAGGCTTCTTTGTTCAAGCCTATTCTGATGCTGACCTTGGAGGATGTGGACTCGACCGAAAAAGCACAACTGGTGGATGTCAATTTCTTGACGGGAAGTTAGTCAGCTGGCAATCCAAGAAACAGACATGCGTGTCACTGTCTACTGCCGAAGCGGAATATATTGCAACTGCATCCTGCACATCATAAGTGATTTGGATCCAAAGCCAACTTCGAGACTACGGACTCAATATGAAGAAGATCCCACTATATTGTGACTCTGAAAGTGCAATTAGGATCTGTCATAACCCAGTGCAGCACTCCAAAACCAAGCACATAGCACTAAGGTATCACTTCATCAAAGATCACGTGGAAGATGGAAACGTCGAAGTTCACTTCGTAAGAACCACTGATCAACTGGCTGACGTCTTTACAAAAGCTCTTCCTGAAGCATCATTTAATAAAATATTGCAAGGACTTGGTATGATGGAATCTGAATCAGTACCTCACGCTACCTCTCAAACATAAACATAACAACCGAACGTTAGGGTTCGTTTCAACTATCTAAGCCACTCATTTCTTCAAAGATAGTTTCTCAATGTTGTGTATTGTATGTACAATTCTGTTTTTACTAGTTTGATTCAAAAAAAAAAAAAAAATCTCTTAACTGAAACCAACCAAAGGTTCAGGTTCGGTTTTTCAAAATTTTCTAGAACCGAAACCAACCGAAGGTTCGGGTTCGGTTTTTCAAAATTTTGTAGAACCGAAACCAACCGAAGGTTCGGGTTCGGTTTTTCAAAATTTTCCAGAACCGAAACCAACCGAAGGTTCGGGTTCGGTTTTTCAAAATTTTCCAGAACCGAAACCAACCGAAGGTTCGGGTTCGGTTTACCTCAAAAATTCCAAATTTTTTTTTGTTATTATTCGTTTATGTGGATACATTTTATGAACTTCCTACATGTCCCTAGAAGCATGCTGCTGTATGTGTCTCAAGCCTCATAAGATTTTGAATAAAGGCCTTCATGACCTAGTATACACAAACCTTGTCTTCCCAATAAGGCCACTTCATTTATTCTAATCGTGAGCTACCTCACTCTTTTCTCACATGAGTTAAGAACTTCCTGCTTGGTCCTTCTTCTCGCAGTAGAGGTACTTTTGTTATCTTACACCATCTCTTATTACTTCTCCACTACACTCATTCCATCATGGTAACCCTTGAGACTCTCAGCACTTACCACTGAGGTTTATGGTTGCACAACATCTGTGTTTATGATCTTAGTTTTGTGACACTATGAACTAAGTGAAACCCAAAATTCAACACCTAACGAATTGACGGTGAACAATTATATTGTTCAAGCTTTTACTAAAGAATTGATGAAAGTACCATATTAAAATCTCCAGTTTTATGTGATTCCTATGAAAATGTTATTAACCCATAACTTTTCTTCCCCTGGGATCTTGTCCTTATCTTTCTTTCTGAGATTTTATTTTTTTTAAACCAGTCGTTTTCAGCCTAATTAAAAGAAGCCTTTCAACATTTCTCTATAAATGGTTGATCGTAATATTAACGGACATTCCTTTTAAAATCTGAAGTTTTTCTTTGTCCTGTGGCATTTAATGCGCGTGGTTAAACAGTAACGGCTTGTCCCTATGAAACGGCGCTTATTGGGCGGCGTGGTCCTAGGAATCTGACACTCTCTCTCCTACGTGATCATCGCCCATCCCAACTGTCATCCATAAGAGATTTGAAACGATCTTTCTCTCTCTTCCCACCCACTATAAATAGCCCGTTATACCTCCTTTTACCTCTTTACCACTCTCAAAATTTCCAAAACACAAACTCTCCCATACAGTTTCCTGTTCATCATCTTCTTCACACCTGCATCCATGGCTGACTCCTCTTCAGTTCATGCTACATCCCAAATCCTTCCCATTCGCCCACAACAATGCTTGGTAATTGATCTTAACCCAAAGGCATACGATCCTTACATGTCGCCGGTCATAGAGTGCTTAAAATATTCACAACTCGAACCAGCACTATCCAGAATCGCATCGGTGCCAATGACGGCCCTATCGCAGGTCTACGCGACTGCATATTACGACAAGGCTGTCGACCGAGTATTTTTCGAGATTGGAGACCACAAAACCTCCGTTTCTCGCCCTCGTTTCTGCTCTCTGCTCGGATTTGCTTCTGACTCATCCAGGGTCCATCCGGAGTCCATACAAATTGGTCATATGTATAACATGTTTTACAACATGGGATACACGGAGGTTCTTACATCCGTTGCCAGATTCAAAAAGTCTTGCTTACCGCCTCAATGGAACGGTTTATTTACAGTCCTGTTCAAGGGACTGTCGGAGAGAAGTTCAGGTTCCGACGGTGCCAGTCGTCTGTTCCTTACCATTCTGTATGGAATTTATAATGGGATCAACCTGGATTACGGGTTTGTTCTATGGCAACAACTTATTCAGAGCCTCTCATCTTCATCCAGACACTCTGAAGTTTCATTGGCCCGATTCTGGATTCTGATCACTAAATGGGCCATGGACAGATTCGACGTTTCCACTGCTGAAGGTGCATCGATGACTTCCGTTGGTACTTTCCACACCAAGAAGATCATCATCTCATATGCCTCCAAATTCTCCTTTATTGGCTCTATTCCGGAGTCCATGTATGGTAATGTACCTTCGGATAGCAGGTTGATTCGAAAGCTCAAGGAGCTAACACCTTCTGGTCCAAGGGATCTAACCCCGGACATGCTCAGATCTATCCATGATGCAGATAAACCACTGAGCAAAGGTAAAAAGGCGGACAAAGGAAAGCAAGCAACAAAACCTTCAAAGGGGCCTTCTCCTAAGAAGAGGAAACAGACAAAAGCTGCACCTTCCCCCCACCGAAGAAGAGGAAGACTCAACCAAAGCGAAAGCTTATTATACCCTCATCTTCGAGTGACTCTGAGGGTGAGAGTTCGGATTCTGACGACTCTCAAAGGGACGCATCTCCTCCACGAGGCAATACACCACCTCGATCCCCTACCCCAGAGATTGAAATACCTAATTCCCCAATTCCTTTTCCTCCACAAATCTTCACCACTACCACTGAATCACCCCATGTAGCCGAACCTCCTCAACCCAAAACCCACACAACCGAAACTACCCATACACAACCACCAACCGAAACTACCCATACAGAACCACCAACCGAAACTACACCTTCACCCACTCAACCTTCTCCTACTAAACCCTCCACACCCCCAACCTCTCCACCCTCTTCATCTCATGACAATGCCTATGAGGGTGAAAACCCTTATCTCGGGGGAGACAACATGATCTTTGATTCGGTCTACTACAGTCCGTTTCAAGTTCAGAGTGACAAGGAGGATGATGCACCAATCACTAAGAAACATCTCAAACAGCTCAACGAGAAGATTGATCTCCTTCTCGCCTCCTCGTCCAACCCACAATCAATCCTGTCTGAAGCTGCACTTCAGAAGATTGTTGATGCCTTCACCAGGGCTCAACATGATTCAGCAGCCTCAGCAACTGCTGCAATTCAGGCATCTACCCGAGCTTGTGAGGTTGCGACCGAAAAAGTCGATAAACTATTTTCTGATGCCTCCGTTCTACTGCAGTCCATGCAAGAAAGTGCAGCTGCCACAAAGGCATCTTTGGAACCGATTGTCCAACAATTGGTCTCGTTTGTCTCATCGGAGTTGCCTTCGTTCGCCAATCTACGTAAAAACATAAGCGACGACAACTCGGCTTTTACAGCCTCCATTGATGCTCGTCTCGTCAAGCTACAAGAAGATCTGACATCCGAGCGTTCTTTAATGGACGATCTGGCTTTAAAAACAACTGCACTTGAGGTCAAGACCACTCAACTCTCTCAATCTCAACAAGAGCTGGAAGATCTTCGCTCTGAACGGGAGGTGGTTAAGACGTGTGTTTCGGATGTCCACGCTGTCATCTCAAACATCCTGGAAGCACACGATCCAATTTTAAACTTTTCGGTGAGGCGATCCCTTGCTGAAAAGCTCTCTCCAGCCATCGATCTACTTAACAAAGTCGAAGTCCTCCCAAGTTTTGTGTCCATTCCGAAACAAGGGGGAGATGAGAAGACAAGTTCAAAACCACCTCCTTCCTCCAAAGCTACTCACACAACTGAACCATCTTCAACTCATCAAATTTTAAGTTCAGGTGTGAAGAACAAAGGTAAAAATATAGCTGAGGACGAAGATGAAGAAGGCGACAAGGAGACCATTGACGACATTTTGCAACGAAAGAACAGTCGCAAGGTTGGTGATGATGCCAGTCGTGAGGCGCGTGAGGCTGCCGAAGCCGAACGCAAGCAAAAAGAAGCCCACGATCTCCTTGAGAGCCGAAAGACTCTCTTCCCTGCCTGGACCAGGGAACGCTTAATCAAAGAGGCCATCGAAACACCCAACATCTTATGGCTCGAGCCGGTCATATCGTTCGACTGCAGCAACACTGTCGATTCGCAGTTCGATATGCCGCTGACTCGAAAGGCGTTTATCTTTCACGTCTTCTCTAATATCTTTGAGGTCCCTCACTCGAACGCTGAGCTTGATAGGGAGCTCATTGACTTTTATCTGACGGCTGCTCGTCCTCAATTCCTTACATGGAGCGCTCAGAAGATTGTCAACGTTCGGGTGCTAAAACCTTACACTGAGGGACGTTTTATAAACGTTCAGTTCAAACTGATTCGGGGATCTGCAAAATCTGTTCATCTCATCTCTCTGGCAGATCTACCGAATCTAAATCCTCATGATTGGATCGTCCTGTATAATATCCTTTTGACCAATGAAGCTGAATATGGTCCCATTCTAGACCATGTCAAAAGGATGTTAATCTGCTACATCATGGAGGTTGCCCTTATGGATCAGGAGGTCGCCACAGTCTTCAAAAAGAAACCCAAAATTGCTCCTGTGGGATCGGCCAGTGATCTCAATCAAATGCAGCTGGGCAAGATTGACCCAAGACGTAACACTGTTATGTTCACTAGAGCGGAAGGACAGAAATGTCTCTTCGCTTTAGCTGATAAACATCTTTACACCACAACCTGCTTGGAGCATGTGCTATTTATTGTTAAACGGTGTAAAGAGAACTCGGCCGATGATGTTAAGTATTTTGAAGATATGATTAACTGGTACATCCGGTTTAGACAGACCATTCTTTCCATCACCAAGTGTCTGTTTAGTACTGTGAAGAAGGTACCAGTTTCGGCTGCTAGCCCAAGTAATAAATAAAGATCTCGCTCCAAATTGACGCAAAGGGGGAGATTGTTGGGCTTTATAGATTGCGTCTTTTGGGCTCGTCTACTTATATTGTTTTGTATTACGGTTTGGGCATGTCCAACCGTGAGTCTTTTATGCTTTGTATATAAGCTTATGCTTGCATGCATATTAGGTTAAGGTTTTAGAGATCAGAGAATACGATTTTTCCAGACGACAAAAGGTTTCTTTGATCATTCTTGTAACCTTCCAATCCTCTACAGTTGATGTTCTTAATCGAGCTCTTCAGAGGATTTTGTTTTAATCATTCGACACGTTTGATTCAATCTTGTTCTATTATTTTACTGTGTTTGTATCGTCGTTATTTACTTACTTGTTCAACATCTAATCGATCTTCACAGATTAAAAGAAACTTTAATCTCATCAATTATTATTATTATTATTATTATTATTATTATTATTGTTATTATTGTTATTATTATTATTATTATTATTATTATTATTATTATTATTATTACTATTACTATTATTATTACTATTATTATTACTACTATTACTATTATTATTATTACTATTACTATTATTATTACTATTATTATTATATTACTATTATTATTATTATTATTATTATTATTATTATTATTATTATTATTACTACTACTACTACTATTATTATTACTATTATTATTATTATTATTATTACTATTATTACTACTATTAGTATTATTACTATTAGTATTATTACTATTATTATTAATATTATTATTATTACTATTATTATTATTACTATTAGTATTATTATTATTATTATTATTATTATTATTATTTGTTATTATTATTATTATTATTATTATTATTATTATTACTATTACTATTATTATTATTATTATTATTATTATTATTATTATTACTATTACTATTATTAGTATTACTATTATTATTATTATTATTATTATTATTATTATTATTATTATTATTATTATATAAGCGTTTAAACAATACTTTCCAACTAGTATATACAGACAGGGGCCAGACATAAAATACCGGAGAGCAGAACCATTTAATAAATTACACCCTTATGGTTTTATTAATTAGAAATGTTAAATTCTAAAACCCTCGTAATGTTTTGAAAAGTTCAAATCACACCCTTATGGTTTTATTAATTAATTAATGAGTATAATTAAAAGAGGTTTAATAAATCCATAAAAGTTTAGGTTAACCATTTAATTGAATTAAAAGTGTAATTGTTAAAGTTAACCATATAGTATTTTAAAAGTGTGAAATACCCCCTATATTATATATATAACATTAAAGGTCTAACATTATATATATGTATGAGTAAAAGTCAGTCTTACCGTTAGTAGGCCTCATTCACGAAGCTGGTCTATAAGGGGTGTTTAAGGAAATTGCCTATAAAATGACGATTGAATGGGTATCCACTGTTACCCACCACACTCTTGACTAGTGGAGGGTCGTTAGCCGAACGGGTAGGATAGGACGAAACCTTTTATTATAAGTATAATGAAATACAAAGTAACTAAATGTTTTTCAAATTCCCAATCTTAGTTACTTAGGCAAAAGTGAATTGATGCAATTCCATGAAATTACACTTTGTGCCCTTGTGAAGACGTTAGTGGAGCGTGTGTGGTTTACCGGCACACTAAATGGTTCTAAGCAAAGGTAGCAAAGGGTGACTCAATCTTTGTCATAGTTCGGTGGAGCGTGTGTGGTTTACCGGCACATCGAATAGGTGATTGTAACATGTGAGGGCACCATGTAGTTTGCATGGTTATTCACACCCGCTTTGTGATCCTCGGCATCCCAATCACAAACTAGAGGGGCATATCGAGATTTAAACATGCCATTGAAATGTTCAATGAATCTCAAAGGATCTAGGAGTTTTCATAGATCTAAAACTTAAATTTCTTTTTCGTTTTTCATGGTGGAAACTAGTGAATCGTCATTCACTTACCTTCAAATGTTCTGCAATTTGGGTTACGGCATCCCTCTCCCGAGTTGTAGGATATTGTGTTGGGTCCTAGCCTTGGAATTTCATTTGGGTGATTTACCAAGGAGTCAATCAATCAACTAACTTGAATTTGTTTTTTCTCCCGATGTCAAAGTTCGACAACTATGGTCTTCTCAAATCCCGTGGAACAAGCATTCCACATGAAGATGATATTCCATGATTCGATCGAGGAACAAGTAATCATGCTTCACTTCCTCCTCCTCCTCCAATTATTCTCCCTAACCCACAAGATTGTAAAATTGAAAAGTTCAATATCATTCAAGCCCTTTTGGCAAGTAAACATAAAGAGGGCAAGTCGGTGTGTGTACACGTCTTAGGGATGAAGTCACACATTGATAGGTTAAGAATGATGGGATCCGTTGTCGGTGAAGAGATGGATGTTGATTGGGTTCTTCAATCGCTTCCTAACTCATATAGTGAGTTCGTAAGAGAGTACTATATGATGAACCGCGACGTGACCCTTATAGATCTCACCTACATGCTTATTGCTGTTGAATCAACAATGGTTTGGCGCAATAGAAAAGCAAAGTTGATTGGTGAATCTTCCTTCAAGACCTCTATGGATATAGACAATGGCAATGAAAGACATGCAATGATCGAAAAGTTTGATCATAAGAGAAAGGCGATGTCTGAAGCAGTTCCATGTGTTGTTCCAAAGGAGTCAATTTGCTTTTATTACCAAGAGAAGGGGCATTGGAGACGAAGTTGACCTATCTACCTAAGAGATCTAAGAGATGGGAGAGTCAAAAGTATGACTATGCTTTAGGTAAGAATCCACTATCTAACTCCATTAAGTTCCTATTCATTGATTCTTAATACATGATGTGATAAGATTGCATTTGAATGTTTTGAAGGATCGGTGAAAAGAAAGGAAGCTTGATAAGAGAGCAAGATGAATCTAATCACAAGAGATGGATCTCGATCTTATGGACTTGAAGATTGGATTTTGAGCTTAGATAGTTATGATAGAGTTGTTAGAAATTTTCTTTTTACATAGTTTTCAATAGATTTTGCATTGTAAGGACAAATGCTTTTCTGCTGCTTTTATAAATAAAATAAATTTTGTTTGACTTATTTATTTATTTGTTTACTTCCTTGGAATGAAATCGTTATGTGAAAATTAATGTTTGCATATTTCTACAACGAATGGATATGATTCTTAGTTATGTTATTTATGGAAATGTCGAGAATTTACCAAATAGGGAGAGTTTCTCATCGCCCAAGTTTCAATTGGACAGAAACTTGGAATCATGCAACGTGGATGCACGATGAATGAGAAATTTCGTATTTAGAAATTGGACTAATTCATTGACAAAGTGTCAAGTGAAGGACTAGGAGATCGAGTACACAAAGTTGTGTGTTGATCAAGTTCACTATAAGAGTAACAAAGATATTTGTCATGATGTACTAAAGGCTTAGTAAATATGATTACACTTACAAGATTAAGTGTAATTTTGAATTGATTAAAGGGTTTAGATCAATAGCAAAACGAATAAGAAGAATCAAGTAGGCAGAAAGATAAGAGTTTCTCCATTCTAAGAAGAAGGGAGAGTAGCTTTTATGCGTTATGATAGGTCTTAATGATTGAGAACCATATCTCAATTGATCCTCTAAGTGAGTCTTGGTACAATTGTATTTCCAAGAAGAGGAATCAAAGATTGAAGAAATGGTCAAATCAATAAGTCAATCATGCTTCGTTCCAAAACAAGTCTTAAAGTCAAGATTGTGACATTGAGTGAATAGTATTAAGAAGGTTTATAACATTCATTAATTGTGGAAAGTTGTGATGTCTTGGATAAGACAAAGACCAACTAAGACCAAAATTATGAAGTGTTTTGTTTTGATAAAAGCTACACTAACTCTTAAATATTTGGTTGTCAAGAAATGTTTTGATAAGAGAATCGTATATGTCAAGGAGTCAGTGGGAGTCTTAATAGTCTTGAAAAGTTTCAAGAACAAATCAAATAAACCGTATCGATCATCACTAGCACACGAGTTGAGGTTTACAACCTATCGTGAAGACATTATTTTGTTTCTGTGCCAATCCAATTGAGTTAATTATGCATATGAGTCCTATGAGTTCTCATTTGAATGCATAAAAGGCAAGGACCTTGATCAATGGAAAGTACATTGATAGGAAAGGGTGAGCTACTTAACTACTTGGAAGACGTGGTGGGCAGCTGTGCTACCATAAGGCAAGAAATCAAGATTAAGAAAGTTCGATCCATATGAGTTTGAATTTGTCGTAAACTTTGGATTTTAACAAATTCACATGGATAGGAACACATACACCGTTTAAATCTAAGTGTTATAAGATTTCCTCCTTCATGAAAATGATTGTGAGAAAATGCTTTCACTAAGAAAGATTTTAAAAGATAGTGATTGTAAAATTGCATTCTCGAATTCGATCATGGTTACGGCATCCCTTTCCATAATTTGAATTGTGAGGTTTGGCAATTAGTCTTAATTGTTAAGACACACATATGAACTATCTAAGGAAAAAGTGTATAAGTTCAAGAAGCCTTGATAAAAGCTTATCAAAGCACTAAGTATTAGAAACATGAACTTAAGAAATTCAATAAGTATTGTTTTTCTAAAAGTTAAGATGTTTATGAATACATGTCGAAGCTAGTGGGAGCATAAGTGTTATGTTTTATAATAATCATCATGATAGTGGGAGCATAAATGTTGTGATTGTATGATTATTAAGGCAAGTATTGCATAGTTGGCAATATTAATTATAGAAAACAAGAGTCATACTTTGCAAAGTTGTAAGAGTTGAAAGGTTGTTTTGCTATAATTAAGGGAGAGAATATTATGCTTCATTTCAAATCTAAAGGATTAGGTTGTGAAATGTTGATAAATTTAGTCAAAGGTACATAGTGCGTTCTTAAAGTTTCGATTATGATTACGGCATTCCTCTTCACAATTCGAATTTTGAGAACATAGAAAATAAAACATTGTGCGTCGTGTCCCATATGCTTCGGGTATAGGATCGATTGCAAATGCTTTAATGTTTGACCATTCTAAAATTTTCCAAATGTCTAGCGCATTTAGAGGGAAAAGGGACTAGAATTGGTTCTGACTAAAATAATTAAACAACTATCAAAGGACGATTTGAAGTTCGACAAGAATTGGTCACTTGTAAGTAGTTGGAAGTATAGTATTGGAAATTATGGAAATGTTTCCATATTGGATGGACAATATCGACATCATTACGAATAGATGAGATTCTATTAAGAAATTAGTTGTCATATGGAAAATATGGAAGCGTGTCCATATTGGGAAGTAAATATTGAAAATCTATGTCTAGATTAGAAACTTTTATGCAAAAGGATGTTCAAAGGAATGTACTTTGAGTGAGAGACATCATATCTAAGGAATTGTCTTGTAACAATCTCTGATAGAGGAATTTGTAATATCATTGGCAATAGTCTTTGAGACTTTGGTGCAGTGACATTACAAAAGGATCGTTGCATAAAGTGTTAGAATCTAGTATATTCTATAAGTAACAAGAATTTGATATTCTTACACTTAAGAAAATGGATTTGGAGTTGTGAAATGAGAATGATTGGAAATGTGTTCAATTTGTCTATTTCACAAAAGTAAGAACCATAGGTAAACATTGTGTGCATGCTAGGAGCATGGGATAAGTGCAATGATTCAAGTAAAAGGTTGATTACCCGAAACGACAAATAATGAGTAATCGATATGGTGATAAATAAAACGTGTTTTGTTTATACTCAAAGGTTTGAGGCCATATGAGATTAGTATTATTCTTGTGTTTCACCTTGCATGTTTTGACTTCCAGAATAATTGAGTTTATTAAGAATAATCGAATTATTCGAACGGGCCACAATCGTTCATATGTTGGAAGTAGATATGAATGAAGATTGTCGTGAATTGGTGTGTGGATTGTCTAGAACAAGTATTAGACATAAGCAAATGTTTGCTGCAACGTTCATGAGTGCTTATGAATATGATTTGAGCATTGGATTAAACCCACGCTCACTTGGATCACTATCTCGAGTGATTAGTGAGACGATAACATCTTATATTCTTCAAACCGAGATGTGTGAGTTGTATCTCGCTAATCGGTTGCACATTGATAATATGTAAATGCACCAGTAACTTGGTGTTATAAAACATATTGTTGTGTGTAATTCGGTGAGTGAGTGCAAGCAAGCATTGTATCAAAGTTTATCCATTCCTTTTATTCAAAGAATAAAAGCGATATCTTTGGGACCCTCGATGGTTTAGTGATGACATACGTAAATGCTCGGCCGGGCTAGGGCTAATTTGATTTGTTCAATTAGTCTGTCGTCATAAATCGGAAATCGAGATATAGTACAAAGAGAATGATTTGAAATCATATCTCATACGATATCTAGAATGGAGGAATATATGATCCCTTATCTAAGGACACGCGTATCTGATAGGATCAGAGTTGACAACGGCTTTGGAAAGCTACGATTGCAGATCAGGATATGAAGTCATACGCATAATAGTTATTAGACTTATCCAAGTGGGAGACTGTTGGATTAGTGTCTAAGTCCATAACTATTTTGGTATGTACTTGACCCGATGGTGCATGGTCCTTTTGGGTTGCCTTCACCAAAGCAACTTGATTGGAGAAATAAATAAAGAGAGAAAGGTTATTATGATTTATTAATATGTTATAAGAATAATATATTAAAGGAGAAATCATATTTGTTTAATTAATATTGGTTAATAATTAATTTGGAATTAATTTTGTGATCAAGTGTAATTAATTAAACTAGAGGGGCTGATTTGTAATTATGTGATAGTTACAAAATAAGGTAAGGATTATCTTAAATATATGGTGAACGAATTTGAGGTGATAAGGCCTTAGAATTTGACTATGAGAAGGATTCAAGGATTATCTTATGGGTTGCTTTGTGGATAAGCAACTAGATAAGGATAATGACTGAAACCCTATCTCTACACCTATATAAACACCCCTTGGCTCATGAATTCGTGTATCCCTTCCCAAGAGGTCCTAGATACGAATTCTAACCTCCCACCTCTCTCTTTATACCTTCTCCATTTGCTCTTGGTGTTTGTAAGCCATTAGAGGAGTGACACTTGTGACTCTAAGCATTCCAAAGTCAATACAAGGAGATTTGTGATTGTTATTGCTATATAACAATCAAGGTATGTTCTTAGACCTAATTATATGTTAATGTCGATTTCCATATGTTAGAATTAGGGTTTATAGTTTTGGATTAAAAGCATGTACAATAGAGAAACCTAGATCCAAGCATTAGGGTTTGTATGAGCACATAGGATGTCTTATGACCAAAACCCATCACCTTTGTATCTTCATCCTTCCGATTACACTAGTAGTACAATCATTAGCTTTAAGCTACTAGGATCTGAGAATTTCAGGGTTTGGAAAAGCTCTATGACTAGAGCTTTGAAAGCTAGAAATAAAAAAAGACTTATTGAAGGTACTGGGGTTCAGGATAAAAAGGATCCTGTTAGATCTCTTAAGTGGGACAAGGTAAATGCTATTATTTTTTCTTGGATTCTTAACTCCTTATCTGATATATATATATATATATATATATATATATATATATATATATATATATATATATATATATATATATATTGGTAATGCATGTTCTGAGTTTGCTTTGGATATTTGGAATGATCTATGTGACAATTATTACAAGACTGATGGATTTGTTGTCTTTAATGTTCATCAACAAATAAATTCTCTTTATCAAAATGGTTTGCCGATTTCTGATTACTATAACAAACTTGATGGTCTGTGGAAGGAATTTGATGGTTTAACTAAGTGTACTGAATGTGTTTGTGATGCTGCTACTCAATCTAAAACTCATTCTAAACTCATGAAACTCATGTAATTTTTAAATGGTTTGTATGAGTCGTTTAATCAGGTAAAGAGTCACATTTTCTTAATGGAAACTTTACCTGATGTTAAAACTTCATTTTCTGTTGTGTCTAGAGAAGAATCTAATCAAAGAAATGGATTCACTTCTGTTTTGTCTAATAAGAGCAGTTCTTCTTCAGCTTTGGTTGGAAAAATTAATGATAACAGGAAATTTAAAGGTAGAAATCAGAATTTGGTTTGTAAAAATTGTGGTATAAAGGGTCACACAATTGAAAAGTGTTATAAACTTATTGGATATACCAAAGATTTCCAACCTAAATCTGATTTTAACAAGGTTTCTTCATCTGGAACTGCTTCCCATGTTATTTCTCATGCAAGTGAGAACTTTAATTCTTCAGTAACTTCTTCTGACAAGCCTGATCAATATTTTTTAACAAGTGAACAATTTTCTAAAGCCTTGGCACTTCTCAATGAAAAACAACCTTTAGCAGATATTACTGGATATGCCAACATGGCAGGTATAATGTGTAATAATGTTTCTTTTAAAAATATAAGTTGGGTTGTTGATTCAGGACCTAGTCAACATATGACTATTTCTGAATCACAACTTTTTGACGCGGTTGATATTTCCAAGTTGAAATTGAAGGTGGATCATCCTAATGGGTCCACTGCCAAGATTGACAAAATTGGAAACATGAATCTTTCTAATTCTATCATCTTAACCGATGTTTTTGTTGTTCTTGATTTTCATGTCAATCTTTTATCTGTTCATAAGTTGTGTAAGGAAAACAAATGTAAAGTTACTTTTGATGAAAATAATTTCTATGTTTAGGATTCTCTATCCAAGATGACTGTGGAGACTAGTAAAGAATTTGGAGGTCTTTATTATCTTGAAAATAACTCTCTAGGTAGGTTAATTTTTGTAAACAGTTCTAAGTATTTTGTTTCTAAACTTACTTGGCATAATAGGTTAGGTCATCCTGCTGACAAGTCTTTAAATGTGTTAAAACCTATTCTTAAATGTGAAAATGAAAATGTAATGCCATGTGAAGTTTGCCATAAGGCTAAACAAACAAGAGAACCTTTTCCATTAAGTGAACATAAGTCTAGTAAACTTGGTGAACTTATTCATCTGGATGTTTGGGGTCCTTATAAAGTTCTTGCTTCTGGTGGTTTTACAATTGTTGATGATTTTAGTAGAGCTACTTGGGTTTATCTGTTGAAGTCTAAAAGTTATGCTCAATTTTGTTTTCGTGAGTTTCATGCCTTGGTTAAAAATCAATTTAGCGTTAAAATTAAAACTATCAGATCTGATAATGGGACTGAGTTTGTGAATTTTAATATGAAAACTTTTCCTGAAAGTAAGGTTGTCATACATCAAAGGACATGTGTTCATACTCCACAACATAATGGTGTTGTGGAGAGAAAACATAGACATCTTTTAAATGTTTCTAGGTCTCTTTTATTTTAGTCTGGTTTGCCTAGAAAGTTTTGGGGAGATGCTGTTCTTACAACTATTTTTTTTATAAATAGAACTTCTTCTGTTTTAAATGGTAAAACTCTTTTTGAACTTGATTAAGAATGTGTTCCTGTTTTTGATAAAATTAGGGTATTTGGATGTTTATGTTTTTCAACTAAACTTGATGTTAAAGATAAATTTTTTGAAAGATCTGAAAAGTGTGTCTTAATTGGTGATTCTATTGTTAAAAAAGGGTATAAATTGTTTAGTCTTGATATCGGAATTTATTTTTTCTCCAGGGATGTGAAGTTCTATGAGTATGTTTTTCCTTTTTAAATGGCTTCAAAATCTGGTGCTTTTCCTGGTTTTTTTTAGTATCATTCATTGACTGATAATGGTCCATGGGATCCTTTTTTGAATGACGAGATGTTGTTGTTTGATGATCTTGATGATACCCAAGATACTAGGAATTTAGATGATACCTATCAGGAGGATGATATTACTGTTGATCAACCAGTGAGTGCAACCGATCTAGTCTTGAAGGTAGTTTAAATAGAACTGCAGCTCTTCCTGAACAAGAAGGTTCTCCAGGTTGTGAAACACATGGTTCGCAACCTGATCCAGTTACATTTGAATTTCTAAACAATTCTGAGGAAAGTGTTGTTTCCACTTCTTCTAATAGTCAATCTTTAAGAAGATATCATAGAGAATCTAAATTTCCTAAAAAAATATAGTGATATTGTTATTGAAGGAAAATATAAATATGGAATTGAGAAATATGTTAACTATTGTTTTTTAGATTCTGAAAATAGATGTTTTTCAGCTAATCTTTATAAGACTGTTGAACCTCATTCATATTATGAAGCTTCCTTAGATCCCAATTGGGTTAAAGTTGTGAATGAGGAAATGAAAGCTTTGTATAGAAATCAAACTTGGATTATTTGTGATTTGCCTTCTGATAGAAAACCCATAGGTTGTAAATGGGTTTATCATATTAAATATAAATCCAATGGTGAGGTTGAAAGGTATAAAACTAGGTTGGTAGTTAAAGGCTATAATCAAAGACAAGGTTTAGATTATAAAGAAACCTTCTCTCATGTAGCTAAAATGGTTACTATTAGAACTGTTATTACTATAGCTGTTAATTTTGGGTGATAATGTATTTTTATATGGTGAATTAGATGAAGATGTTTATATGTCTTTGCCTCCAGGATATCATCATAGAAATAATAATCAAGTTTGTAAATTGTTGAAATCTTTATATGGACTTAAACAGGCTCCTAGAAAATGGAATGAAAAATTATGTGGTTCTTTGTTTGAATTTGGTTTTATATAATGTATAAATGATTTTTCTCTATTTGTTAAGTCTGATAATAATTGTTTCTTGCTCTTTTAGTTTATGTTGATGATATTATTCTTACAGGTAGTAGTGTTGATGAAATTAATAAAGTAAAGAGTTTCTTAAAATCTAAGTTTCTAATTAAAGATTTGGGAAAGTTAAAGTTTTTTTTTGGTATTGAAGTTGTTGATATTCATAATGGTATTTTTTTATGTCAAAGGAAATACCGCATTGAGTTAATTCATGAATTTGGTATGTTAGGTTGTAAACTTGTTAAAGTTCCTTTGGATAATAATGTTGTTATTAAAGGAGATGGCTTGGATAAAAATGATATTTTAATACCTAATGTTGTTTAATTAAAAAATTAGTGGGTAAGATTATTTACTTAACCATTACCAGGCCGGATATTTCTTATTTTGTGCAAGTTTTAATTCAATTCATGCAAAATCCAAGAAAGTCTCATTTTAATATTGTTATAAGGCTTCTAAGGTATTTAAAGGGTAATCCCGGAAGAGGATTTTCTATTGTGAAATCGAATTCTCTGAATATTAAAAGCTTTGTTGATGTAGACTGGGCAAAGTGTCTTGTTTCAAGAAAGTTTGTAACAGGTTATGCAGATTTTTTTTGGTAATAATCTTGTTTCGTGGAAGAGTAAGAAACAGGAAGTTGTTTCTCAATCCTTTAATGAGTCTGAATATCGAGCCCTTAGTATTATATTATGTGAAATAATTTTGATTTTGAAAATTCTTTTTGATCTTGGAATTAAGAATAGAACTCATGTTCCAATATTCTGTGATAATGCATCAGCAATAAAGCTTGTTCTTAATCCAATATTTCATGAGAAAACCAAGCACTTTGATGTTGATTTTAATTTTATTAAAGATCGTGTTTCAAAAGGAATTGTTGAGGTTTTAAAAGTTAGTTCCTATAATAATTTGGCTAATATTTTTACTAAGGTCTTGAGTGTTTCTCAACATGAATGGATTTGTCAAGAATTGGGTCTTGTTGAACTTTTCCATGGAGTTTTGCTAATGTTTCCATTGAATTTTAAGTGTAAGGAGGGGTGTTGAGTTAGTTGATGTCTATTTCTTCAAACTTATAATTCATTGGTATATCTTTTTGTATCCTTAATATATATTTATTATTTATTTAGGGTAGATTGTGTTAGTTTGTATTTCTTGCATTTGTTAGATATTTGCAAGAATGGTGGTTAGTGCAAAGATTGTGGATCTTCTGGATTGCGGAGCACTTTTGGAAATTATCAAGTAAAAACACGCAGGTTATACTTGATTTATAACTGGGTTGACCTGTTGTTTAAATGAGTACTTTGTGTGTTGTTTTGATTCATTTTGACTACTTTCATTCTTACGATTCACTCATTCTCTCTGAGTTGTTCATATCGAGTCCGAGTCTGTTCATATCGAGTTAGGGTTGTTCTTATTCCTTCTTTTATTGATTGTTTGTATTTAGTAGATAGATTAGATGATAATCAGAGGGTTGAGTGTAATTGTAGTAAGGTTTCTTTTGATAATCAGAGGGTTGAGTGTAATTGTAGTAAGGTTTCTTTTGTAATTTTCCTCACTCTTTGTAAAAGCTAATTTCTTACTAACATGAAGATTTGTGAATGCACTATGCATTGAATGTGCTTCTTAGCTTTCTACAATCTTACCGAATCGCAAAGGTGATCCTTTATTTTTCATAGTTTTTGTTAAGTGTTTTTTTCAATTTCTGAAGTATTTGGTTTCTTTGAAAAGGTGACAATAAGTTTCATACTTTCAAGCAATTCTTCATTGTTTTTTATAAGTTGGGAATTTCGATCTACAAAATTTCAATGGGTTTTGTTTCAATATAGCAATTTGTTATGCAGGTAAAAACGGAAATGATAACTATGAATTTGATAAAGCATCCAACCCCCCCCCCCCCCCCATTGCTTATATTTATTTAACTCTAATTTTACCTAATTTTTGCGCTCTAACATGGTGAGAGCTTTTGGATTATATTTTCATCCACTGATATTTTTATGTGCTTTTCCTTTTTAGCTTATCTAAGTTTGATTCTTAACAATTCAAATGCAACCTCTTGCATTTCAGGGCTTAAAAAATGCAAGGTCACAACATTCCTGCTTCACCAGGTATAATTAGAATTCCACCTCACGAGTGAATTTTTTGTTGCTATTAATGAAAAGAAATCCAGTACATTGCTTGATTGCAAACCATGGTGCTCTCAAATCAGAGGTGATAAGTTTAGGCTTTGAATTTGTTTATTTGTGTGTATTTGTGTTTATATATGTATACAAAACTTAGGAATTTGTTTCTTTTCTCTAAGCTTTTTGAAATAGAGTAGCATTACACTTCAACTATTGACATGCCTCTTCATTGAACTTCAACTTTTTGATGAAGATATTCGTAGGCAATTTAATTTGAATGCAGTAATGATAACGCGACATAAATTTCCAGTCTTTTTTGTTATAAATGGGGTATAAATATGCATGGAATATGAAATTTTATCTAATGGGGTCATAATGTAATAGTGTAAGTGGTTGTTGCAGGGTTAACCTTGAACATAGAGAAATATGCAGCAAAAACACATGTGAAGACTTTCTCGGGATCAAAACGTAATAGCTGGCCTAATGATTCGTTTTTGTGATCAAAATGTCCTCATACATACTTGAACCATATTTGAGGTAAACTTTATTATACATTTATTTTTGCATCAACTTTGAGTTGAAATTGTTTAAAAGGTATACATTTGTTGTGTAAAGTGATATTCTATTCAATCATATATGTATTAATGTTATTATTGGTGTTTTCATGATTCATACTATTGCAATTTGGAGTGTAACGCCCTATTCTGAAAGTATTTGTTTAGGGATTTCAGATCTCGAGGCGAGGAGCGTTTCGGTCTTCTATGGGTCTTGAAGTTTTTAATTGAGAATTTTTGGTCCGAAGTGTGTCGTTAGGAGTGTAGTGCTTCTCGTCCCCTTTTCATGGATATAAAGTTCGTCAGAAACAGACATCGGGTGAGGAAGTCATGGCACTTGTAAGATAGTGGCATAAATGGTCCCTTATGGAGAAAAGTTGGCATGGAGGACCATGCAGGCAAAATGGAAGCGTGCGGGTACGCCCAACGTAAGCTGGATTACGCCCAATGTATAAAGGAGAATGATCGCGGGTATCATAGGCGTACGCCCAACATACGTCCAGAGTCTAGAAACCCTAAATTTAGGGTGTGCCACTATATAAGGAATGTTATACACTCAAGTTTCAGCCTCCATTCCACCTTAAAGAGCTGCTATGAAACCCTAACCCTCCTTTGAGTGTTTTGGAGCTTTAGAGGCCTGTGGACAATATTCTAGAGTTGTAAAGCCATTTCCTCAAGCAAGTGAAGAACAAGGAAGGTGGGGGACTAAAGGCGAATATATAAATCTGGGGTTATTGCTTCATTTCAGACTTCTTGGAGGTATGAAGTTCATGACTTTAATTAAGGATGAACAGATCTAGTTTTGGAGTCATTTTGGGTCCCAAGATTAGACCTTTAAGATGGAATCTCGTTTTTGAGCTTAGGGTTGCCACCCTCAAGGCTAAGAGTAGTCCATAAGTAGTAAAGTTTCGAACTTGCTAGCCCATTCATAGTCATGCATGAGATCTAGCCCTCTTTTTGGAAGTGGAAGATCATTTTTGGAGTTGAGTTGTTTGGGGCCAAGTAAAGTCACCAAGTCCGTGACTTTATGAAATAAGACATGGAAAAGGATCTGGATCTGAGTTTGTAGCCTCTAGAGTGGTGTAATAAGCACTTAATGGAAAAAAGGACTTAACAGGAGATTTATGCTAAGCGTACAAGGAGGTACGCCCAGCGTACGCACTACCTGGCCAGTACGCTTAGCGTACGTAGTGGTACGCGCTGCGTAATCCATCTGTTTGGGTTTTGTATATTTGGGCCGTGTTTTAGGCCATGCTTTGGGTCTTTGGTCTTCATGGGCCATCAGGAATCAGCTAATTTGGTTCAATTGTAAGTTTTGGGCTTGGGGTAAGGCCTATTAGAGGGATTGAGCCCAATTTGGCAAATTGGGCCATTAGTGGGCTTGGGAAGCTTACATAGTATTGGGCCTTTTATATTATGGTTTGGGCCTTAGTTATGGACCAAATTGGATTAGGGGTAAAATGGCCCTTTTACCCTAAGAAGGATTATTGAATTGGACTAATTGGTATTTTGGTATTGGTAGCTCGGGGAATCGGAGGATCAGCAGTTCGGGAATTGCCAGTTAGCAGTTAGGAGGAGTATCAGCAGGGTTCAACAGTGCAAGGTGAGTCTCCTCACTGTGTGCATGGGTCTACGGCCATAATGTCGGCCCATTATGTTTATGCTTATGTTTATGAGTAGAAGGAAGACTCGGGGGTTAGCCCTAGGCATTTATTGATATATGTTCCGGGTTATGTCTTGATGTTGGGCGAGGCCCGATGAATGTTAGGATGCTAGAGGTCTTTGTGATTCTTGCATGTGTCAGTATGGTAGGTTTCGGACCGAGGGTCCGATGTCGAGGTAAGCCCGAAGTATGTTAGGTAGTAGTGTGTCTCCGGACTGGGGTTTCGATACCAGGGAATCCCGAGGAAGGTTCTTAGGTTGAATGTTAGATTATACTTGTTGTGTTCGTGATACTTGTATGTGCCTGGTAAGGAGGTGAGTGTGAGCGAGGTCCCGTATCTCATCACTAGCTGAGTATGGATGGGGTTCCATATCTCGATATTAGTATAGTAGGGGCGAGGCCCGTGATAGGAAGGGTGTGAGTGTGAGCGGGGGCCCGTATCTCACTACTAGTAGAAGTATGAACGGGGTTTCACTACTTCAGTAGCAGACTAAGGGCGGGCCCCAAGTCAGGCAAGGCCTTAGAACATGGTTCAGTTAGATTATGTTTTGTATGCACTAGTATGATATTTTGTTTGTATGTATGTGTATGGAGGGCGAGGCCCAGAAACAGGCGGGACCTATGAGAAACAAATCTGTATATCGAGCGGGGATCGATGCCAAGTGAGACCTGATGGCAGACGGGGCCTGAGGCCGGACGGGGCCCGATGACAGGCGAGGCCAGATGCAGTGGGCGGGGGCCCAGTATATGGTTATGTGTTCCTGGTTATGCGTATATGGTATTTGGTTGGTTGGGGAACTCACTAAGCTTCGTGCTTATGATTTTCAGTTTTAGTTTCAGGTACTTTCGGTAGTGGCGGAAAGAGCTCGGGGTGATCGCATGGCACACACCAAGAAGTTTGGCTTGAGATGTTTACTCTGATAATAAGAACATGTTTTAAATTAACACCCCGACTTTATGTTACGACTTATGCTATGAATTGATAGATTTTGGTTCGATAAATGATTTAAAAATGAGATTTTCGGTCATGATTTTTGGGATGTTACATGGAGCTTTTTTTTTTTTTGGGAAAAATACACTAATTCGGGGATAAAGAACCCACTAATCTGAAATTTTGTTGGGTTTTGTTGATTCCTTTTGTTTTTTCAGAGTGTTCACAACAATAGAACGGGAAAATTATCCCAAAGCTTATTGTATTAAGGAGGAGCTATGGCAATTGGGAAGTCTTTAGGAGCTAATTGTAAAAAATAGGAAGGTAATTTTCTTACTTTCATTTTTTTCTATTATGATATGTCTTTTGTTAAGTTGCAGTTAATCTAATTGAAGATTAAATTTATCTTAACATGAAGCTAAGCCTACTTGAAATCACAGTCAACATATCAGATGATGATACAATTACATTTACATTTATGTTGGTACCTTGGATCCTTAGGAAGTTGTATGCATTCCACATGATGTTCAGCTAACGCACATGTAGTGATGAAATACACCAAGAAATGTGAGGTAACGGTTAATATAGCTACCCATCAAGTAATTAACATTTCCGTTATGTGTTAATTTATCCAACAAAATCTAATATGGTTCTTGAAATTTGCAGATGATAATGATTTTGGGAATCAATGTCCAGTAGTATATTATGGAAATGTTATATCTTTTAAGGCATTGTCATTCATTCTTTTAATTGGATCTTTAGTAGGAATAGCAAAAGTCGCATATCTTGGTCCCAGTGGTTGCAAAACCCCCCTTTTATATGACTCTTTGTAATTGGTTTTTGATTTCTAGCTTTTGCTAGTTTTTCTTTATAAAATTGTGGCTGTGCAAAAAAAAAAAAAAAACCATCATTGTCCTCAAAAGGGGTATACTATCTCAAAATAAAGGTACTCAAAGTCTTGATAGTATTGGTGGAGTAACATAACTGAATTCTCATATGAACTGAGGGTTTGAGTGTTATTTGTTGAATCCAAAGGTAATATGAAGCACTAATTCACAACCATGTTTCACCTACAAAGAGAGAATTGAGAGCAAAAGAAGCCAAGAAATTCAACTTTATTCTACACAAATATCTCAAGTTCAGTAACTTTATGCTGCATACATGTGTCTTGGAAATGCAGTTTTGACATAAAACTGACGAATAAAAAATCAAATTTGTTTAAACAGGCAATGCACTTTTAACTAAAAAAATAAATTTATTTTTGAATAGACAATGCACTTTTGACATAAAACATTAATGTGTATATATTTCTATTTATCATTCATTTACTTTGATAGTAGGATGTCATTAACACCTTCCTTTAGAAAGTAGGATGATATATCTTATACAACTTCCGCATGCTATAACCTCGTGTGTTTAATTTGATGCTTAATTCATCCACTAAGTACCCAAATGATGCTACAACATCCCCCTTATTTGATGCTATTACAACCCCCTTCTTTATTCATCACACCATTCAAAGCACCCATAATAACATACTTTTTCTAGAGTTTTGTAGATGTACGGAAACATCTACAAAACATAATCACGTACATAATCCTTTAAACAAGGGTGATCTTAAAATGAACCCCAAATAATATAACATATGTGTGTGGGGCCCACACACACATGTCCCGGTAATTTTATTTTAAATAAGTTATGACATGACACGACTTGACACCACTGACGTTCAATGTAAAAAAGAAAAACTAAATAAAAATTGCAACTTTTTCCTAACAAAAAGATAAAACATAGTGAACCAGAGACACTCTCAATTTCTGATACAAAAGACGTAAATACCCTTCTTCTTTTTTATCATCAAAAAATAGTCCTACAAAACTTGTCCAGTAGAATACAATCCAACCTATTCTAAAGAAACACAATCTAAACGGTTGGTGGGAAAATACGCGAATGGGTCGAAATTACAGACTCTCGTACGTATTTCCCCGAATTATTCGGATCCGGGGCCCACAAAATCTCACTCATATTTGGTGACTCAACAAACGCCATTGTAAACTCTCCCACTTTTTCCACCTTCCCTCTTTTCCCTGCCCTCAAAACAAGATTATTGCCACGTTGGTAAGAAAATATCCCATTTGACAAACGAATAATGTCTCCTGCCTCAAACGCATCACACTCTTCATTCCATAATTGAAAGTGAACAGATGCAGTTTCATCTGCAACTAATCCCATACATGTCTTGTTTTGTCCTCCTTCTAATGTTATCTTCCCTTTTTCCAAAATTATGAACTGTGTGTTGATGTTGTTTCTTGCTGCTGGTGTGATATCTTTTAATGGAAGCATTGTTAGTTGCCTAAATGGTGTCACAAGAGAAGAACAAATTTTCTTAGCTATCAAAAATTCAATTTTTTTTTTCAATAAAGAATCATTTTTTCATTTTTAAAAAGAAGATCATAATTCGTAATGATTACAAACAGCCAAGATCTCTTTCATTTTCAACTAATTTTGCAAAAACAACCAAATTTATAGACATTACAATGTTAAGTACTATTATTGGGATTTTATGATTTGCTACTAATTTTAGTTTTATAATGTGTGCTGAGTTTTCTTGAACTACAAGCCTGAAATATGAGTTGTAATTTAGTACTTTCTATATGATTTAACATCATTGTATTAGGGAGTTGACAAAGAAGCATTCCGGATTCTTAATGCACATGCTTTCTTTTAAACACATAAAAAAAATTACACAGATTCATATGCATTTCAGATTAATAACAGAAGAAGCATTCAAGATTTATAGGCAATTCAGAACCAAAAAGAGTTTGAACAAAGCAGATACAGAACAAGTAGAACTGCTTACAATTCCATTAAGAACAAGTAGAAGTGCTAATATAAAAACCGTCTTATCGAATTTTCCAATATCATTGTGGGCAGCACTTGAGAATTTCATTTAGGCATTTTATCGAACACATGGCGGGAAGGAAAAATAGTGTTTGATTGGCACTGATGAGAGTAGCAAATTTTACCCAGGATCAGCTGTAGTGTCCCATTTTATCGAACACCTACACAGGTTTGATAATTGAATATGAAGAGGTTTGATAATAGAGTTATGCAGAGGTTTGATAATCGAATACTAGCACCTCAGAACAAGTGGAAGGCGAGCTTAATCAGATATGGTTTGCTGAAATCTTATCGAGTTTGAATGTTAATTCGATCAACAATAGAAACGTGAAAAATGAAATCAGATTGACCGTATCTATAATAAATCAAAACTTGTCAAGGGAAGAAAGAACGTTCAGTTAAGATGAATCGAAACATCATATGAAATGAATTCTGAAAGAGAAAAAGCATTGAAGAAAACACTGTTACTTGGAATTATGGAAATAGGGAATATGTTTAATTGTTTATTGTTGTGCTTAATTGATCAATAGCAAAGACCTATCAAAATTACAATTCATACAAACAAAAGCTTATAAATCAACGACAGAACGACATGAACAAAGAATAAACTTCTAATTACCTTCTTCTTGAACGAAACTAGATACCCTGTTTAGCAACACCACAAACCGAATTGAAATCACCGAACGCAACCAAATGAAATTAGATGCTCTGTTCTTGGACATCACCAATCGAAAATCAAGGTAGTGGGAGGGAAGAAGAAAGCGATTGAATGAAACAAACGAAAAGCGATGGAGAGCAAGCAAATTTCCGAAAAAACAGAAAAACTAAACAGCGCCGGCGATGAGCAGTTTCGACGGATCCTTCGTCGGCGATGAAGCAGCACAAGGATGAAGCTGCGGTCTGCGGAGCGTTTTTTTTAGGGAAAAAGAAACGCGTTATTATTATTAGGGGATGTATTACGGTAAATTACACGAATCATCCCTATAGTTTGGATAATGAGTGTATTTGGTTCCTAATTTATTGTTTTATTCTTATAGCTCAAACGGTCCTTATATTATTATTTTGTTATTTGTTATTTGTTATATGACAATTATGAAAAACTATTACATCCTTTATTTATTATTTTCTTTAATTTTTTATTCAAGATTTCGCAGGTTTTTTGTTTGGGTCTTGAAGCAAAACGAATGCTGTAAAAAAAGGCAAAAGAGCTTTAGAGAATATATATATATATATATATATATATATATATATATATATATATATATATATATATATATATATATATATATATATATATATATATATATATATATATATATATATATATATATATATGTTTAGATTCATTTGAGACCATGCTAATTTTGTGAGACCGTGAGACCAAATCTAAAAATAATTTTAAAATACAAAATAAATGGAAAAATCCAAAAATTCTTTTTTTAAATATTATTTTCGGAATTTGAATTAACTAAAAAAAAATTAAAAAAAAAAAAAAAAAAATCTCGTTTTTTTTTTTGAAAAATACGTCAAATATTTTAAATAGAATATTACACTGACATATTCTAAAAAATAATTTTAAAATTCAAAATAAATGGAAAAATCTAAAAATTCTTTTTTTAAATATTATTTTCGGAACTTGAATTAACTAAAAAAAATATAAAAAAATACTATTTTTTTGAAAAATACGTGAAATATTCTAAATAGAATATTACACTGTACATATTCTAAAAATAATCTTAAAATGCAAAATAAATAGAAAAATCAAAAAATTCTTTTTTTAAATATTATTTTCAGAACTTGAATTAACTAAAAAAATTTTAAAAATTTTTAAAAAATAAAAAAAATAAAAAAATACGTCTCACGGTCTCACAAAATTAAGCCGTCTCACATGAACCTAACCATATATATATATATATATATATATATATATATATATATATATATATATATATATATATATATATATATATATATATATATATATATATATATATATATATATATATATATATATATGGCAAAATGAATTAAAAGCCCAACGAAGTTTCCAAACTGTTCAAAAAACCCTAATCATGTTTTATCTGTTCAAAAAAACCCAACGAACTTAACATTTTATCTAAAAAGCCCAACTAAGTTACATTTTCCTGAAAGTCAAATAAGATAAATAGATGACGTGACTTATTATCGTTTCGGGAAATTGACTTGTTAGACCAACAAAGTTTCCAAAACGTTTAAAAAACTCCAATCATGTTTTGATTGTTAAAAAAAAAAACCCAATGAACTTACACAAAACAAAGTTGGAATTTTTTGAACGGTTTGGAACTTTGTTGGACTTTTTAGACAAAAAGTTAAGTTCGTTGGGTTTTTTAGAACAGACAAAACATGATTGAGATTTTTTGTATGGTTTGAAAACTTTGTTGGGTTGTTAAATCATTTTCCCTATATATATATATATATATATATATATATATATATATATATATATATATATATATATATATATATATATATATATATATATATATATATATATATATATATATATATACACACACACGGTACGTGTTAAGGCCGTCCTAAGGACGACCCTATGTAGTCTTGGCTTTTTGTATAAGTTTATTGCATATACTCTTTTGCTTCAAACATGTGCAATTTTTACAATAATAATAGATGATGCTTTGAAGTTTTGGATAATGAATATATAAATCAATAAGAATATCACCACGTCAAGTTATTTGGATAAGTTCGCTAAAAAAATCACAAGAATAAGTCCTGCTCGAGTTTTCACATAATATGATTAAATTTTTGTTGATCTAAAGATGTCCTTATTTTCGCATGCGTCATGAAACTTGTGAAGCACCAACTCAATTGGGCTTTTTCCATCGACGTTTACTTGAAGATGCCACATTGGTAACATAAGGATTTTTTTTATTTGGCTTTCTCAATTTTAATTTACAGTCCAAAGTTTCATAGTACAATGTTTGAACATGTTAAAATGAAAGTAGATGGATATTATTGATGAATGTATTAAAGTACATTGTGATTTGGGTTTTTATTTGTAAGAATGAAATTTTTACCTGGTGTCTGCATTCTTTGCTCTGTATACAAAAAAAAAAAAAGAACCCAAATCAGATTTACAAGAACAATAGTATACAAACATAAAATTATCAATTCTAGAGAAATCATAAAAACAATACCCAAGCTTGGTAAGCATAATAACTTGTATGGATGACTTTTGTTAAGAAAAATAATCAGGTGACCATAAAAAAGTAATTAGTAATTACTTCAAATACATAGAACAATGGAAGATAGGATGAAAAATCAGTTAATCATTAAACGGTTAAAAAGAATTAAAGGGAAATTAAAAGATTTAAAAAAAAAAAAAAGTTTAGATGTTATCACAATGGTATGCAAAAAAGGGATTAGAACTGTTTTCAAAAGCAAATGTATGAAAGATATATAAGTAAGAAAGCATGAATCTTGATAAAGTACATATTCGTACATATTCAAGAACATCCAAACAACAAACTCAAATTTTTTTTTTACTCATGAAGCAGTAAAGAAGGTGGGATTTGATAGACAAACTTATCTATATTCCTATTGCTGACCTAACAAATCTATACCAATTGTATCCTTGAACTAATCTTGTTAACACCGAGATTTTCTTTTTAATGGTATGATTTTAATATCAAACGATCCAACGAATATTGATAACCATGATTCCTGTTTCCTGACAATCTTTTTGTCATGAAATCACATTTTATTTCATGTGTCTAGTAATTAGTGTTAATTATTAACCTCATGATCAGCCTTGATTGTCTCAAATCTTCATATAGAACCTTGTCAGTTTGCTCTCTGTCAATAAGATTAATTATGGAAGAAGGCTTCCATCTATTAATCTCCAATATGCGATATTAAATCAAAGCAATAAAGAAGATCCAAGTATAATGCATGGTTAAGTTCTCAAAGCATGTAAGAAAATACGTAACATATATCTACAAAAATGGTCACTCACATAGCTACTTCAAGTAATGGAAGCTAAAGAAGTTTCCCAATCTGATTTGTTATAAAAACCAAGGTCTGAGAACTTAAAAAATTCATTTTTTCTTTTAAAGAAAAATTAAACCTCAAAATAACAATTAAATAGGATATTTTGGATAGAAAGCTGATACTTTTTAATTTTAAAATGGAAAGCATGAATACCTTTTTGTGTGGCACCACAGCCATAAATCTAGGAATATATAGAAGGAGATAACGGAGCTAAAATAGACAAAAAAAACACACAAAAAAAAAATTGATGCTCTGCCCTCAGCTTCTTCTCCAATGGTCGACTCCCGATGTTAACTTATATTTCACTTCCGGTTAAAGTGTAAATAAAAGAGAGTAGAAGACGAAGGGTGAGGTTCTTCCTCAGCTCTAAGCTATCGGTGAAATTAACCCAATGCTAATAGGAGAGCGATCGAAATAGAAATTGAAGGACCCTTCATGAACCCTAAATTGTAATCACAAACTATTGGGGAGAGGGAGTAAGTACGAAGGTGTGCAAGGAAGTAGAAACCAGGCGTCCATGTAGCACGCAGATTACAAAACAAATACTACTTCAAAATCAAATAAAGAATAAATTAGGATTTTTATTGTTAAAAAATGAACTTTAGGCGCAAGTAATTAACACAAAGAGATGAAACAAAGGCAATAGGGCATAGAAAAGAAGTGAAAAAAATAGGTAAAACCGGTGGGTAGCATCGTTCAACTTCAAGTAATGCGTATGAACCAGTGATCTCTAATATTGATTACACTGAGGGAAATAAATTGGATTAGTCAAAAGAAAGAAAGGAAATAAGAGCAGATGTGATTTAAGCAATTGGGGATAATAGGTGGAGATGGCGGGGAACAGAGGTGGTGGTGGTGGTCGGAGATGGTGGTTCCGTGGGTAACCGAGAGAGACTGATTGAGAGAGTAAAGAAGAAAAACAAAGAGGGGAAGCGTGTTATAGTGAGTCGGTCGGTGGTATCTTAGGAAAGAAACCAAATAGTGGTGTCTTGGCTAGAATAGGGGCAACTGGTAAAGCTAGAAAAAAAGGTTAGACATGGTCAAAACCATGACCGCATTTTTAGTGTCACGTGTTTCTCTATCCATGCTTAATTCTCAGAAAATCAAAGAAAATCCGTTAAAATTCAACAAAAATATCACAGAAAATAGTTGTTAAATTCTCAACCCTCCACCTATCTCAAATCTTAAGACATAGGGTGATTATATATATATATATATATATATATATATATATATATATATATATATATATATATATATATATATATATATATATCTTTACTATCTTATAAAAGAAATCTAACTATTTCTAAAAATAGATTGATTATAATAATAATATTTTTTTAAGACGTCCAAATAATGAAACTGATAGTACAAGTAAACATTAATAAAATAATATTAAATCTTAACCACATTTTGAATTCAAATATTTATCATCAAATCTCCTTATATTTCTCAACAATTTGATATTGTTCCCTCAAATCCCGGATTCATTCAAATTTTGAACCCTTTTAGAT